>NW_026928147.1:0-32742 GCF_032062105.1 Saccostrea cuccullata | reverse complement strand
GGTCTCTTATATCAAGACGAAAGACTTTATAGTTATTCTACTGTTTCTTTTTTTTCAATTTTTCTCCTTTTTCTTCTCGGAACGAGTTTCTTGAAATTTTCATGGTTTGTAGAGATTTTGTTTGATGGATATTGTCTGCACAGGTGTCTGCACTATTTAGGATCAATTTGATTAAATAGATATTTTATTTGTTGAGGCACTGCCTATGTCTGGATACTGCATGTATGAGGTTTATTTTAGTTAAGTTAGTTGAGGATTGAAATAATATGTAATTAAATAGAGATTTTGTATATCCCCTGTATACTTGGTTACCAATTGGCTGTAAAATTAGATCTACTTATTAAAGTCGGGAGTACAATGACGATTAGCTCCTCCAATTTAGGTGTATTAATGACGATTCTGGTGATTAATCATCATTAATACACCTAAATTAAACTTACATTTGAAAATTTCGTCTAGTCTTTGATTGCGTAAAAATTATAACTAAATTCAATGTTCTATAATAATTTTGAGAGACAGAAACGAAGATATTTTCGTACGCCACCATTCCGCCAAAAATATAGTCCCTGCTAGTTTTCAAACGCAGTTTACCATTTCTATTTAAAGTTGAATAATTGTGATGAGGAAAGAAAAATATGGTCTTTTAAATCTCTTACATCTAAATATATAAGACATATCAACAAATGTACTTTATATATTCCATCTAGTTTAACAAGCCAATAAAGTGCACTGGTCCATACTAATTACAATTCTGTTGTCAATTAGCACAACCTATATGGTTTAATTTGATTTAATAAACTTTGAAACTAATAAAAATGTAGTCATTGACTAACATTTTCTACATTTACTTCTAGTGGCTACATATTTTTGTGTAAATAAAAGCGTCATATTTATTCCTCGCAATTTTTGGACTACCGGTAATATATTATTATATATATTTATCATTATACTGGGTGAAACATTTTGTATGTTATAAAGCATAAAAATTTGTGATTATGCTAATGTTTTTCCTCTATATCTTTTTTTTTAATTTCACTTGAAAAGTTTGTATTAAATAAGAATAAACATTCGGTAGGGTATATCAATTCTATCTTTTGTTCATTGGGGGTACTCTTTTTTCTAGAAAACATTCTATGATATATTGTTCAACAAAGAAATTTTACTGAAGCTGGTGCAAAAGATTTCAATAAAGGTCCTCATTAATTGAGCATTAAAGTTTGTGTTTTCTTGAATATTGCAGGTTATGATAGCCTACGTAGTTTCAAAATGTTGTTTTCAAATATTAACGCCGATGCTTTAGCTACAAAATTAGACATTTATCAGCTCAAACACATTTTGATTGTGCAAGACGACGCATCAAAAGGTCTATGTAAGGTTTACAATTTTGCGTAATATATTTATTAAGAATATGTAAATTTTGATGATAACGTGTTTCTGATCTGATAATCTATTGTTCTTCATTTATTGTAAAATGATATCCGCAACTATCAATTCCACGACTTATGCAATAATTGTAGGAGAATATATATGGTAAAAAATAAAATTTGTTTTGAAAGTATTTTAACAGAAAAAAATGGTTCATTAATCACCATGCATTTCCGTAAAATCCTAAAGGATGTATTTCCTATAGAACCTTACTTCGTGTTTATATATCTTAAAAGATTTGAAAACAGTTTAGAAAACACAAGATAATAAAAATGAATATTCATATAATTATAATGCTAAAAAATCAAAAATCATATAATATGAAAGAGGAATTGTCAGGATCATTATTTATTTTAAACTAAACACCTTTTTGTTGATCAATAAAAAAGAATTAGTGTCTGAAAATATTTTAGAGATGACTCTTCAAATTCTTCTTTTTTTCCTCTTTTAATAATTTTGACTAGAAACAAAACTGAGTCGTATGCTGCTTTAAAAAAAATCTTTCATTTTTGTATTGACTAATAGATCTCCTAAAACGCTAGGACGCTTAGTAATTATAAGCCATAGAAAGGAAAAATGTGATAGTTCGTTATTGTATTTTCATCAATCACTGTAAATTATATTTTCAATTGGCTATGTACTAATATGCAATTATAAATGCAATTTAATAGCAGATATCTCAGAACAGCTATGCACGCAGGAAAAAAAACAGCATATACTGCATGAATTTGTGATATGTCGATTAATTTTTTTTTTTTTTTTTTTTTTTTTTTGCAACAGTTTTTACAAATACAAGGGATGATCAAAAAGTTCACGAACTATCTCTATATTAAGAAATCCACATTTCAGATCAGAATAAAATTTTGCAAACATAGAGTGAGCCATACATATGTTCTATGAAAAGCATTTGTAATGAAATGTTTTCCACACATTTGTGACGCCACAATGTGAAAATGACGTCATATCATTTATTACAAAAAATGGTTGTCTCAGTCATTCTCAAGTAAAAACGTAAACTGTAAGTCTCTGAAATTCCTTTGCCGTAGTAAATAATTATTGTACATGGATTTTGATGACAACAGACTTGCCAGAAGTTTAGCCATTAACTGGTTTGATTGTTTTAATGAAGGAAGGGAGAATTCTAAAGAAAATATGTTTCTTTTGTTGCCCTGTGAAATCAAGCTGGGGTAGGGATGTGTAATTTGCAAAAATAGCTGAATGTCTTAACCATAACATCATTATTGAACCCCTAAAACATCGTTTACTGAAGATTTTTAACATATCAGATGTGGTTTAAAAAAGAGGCACCTGCATACTGTATCCACATTAAATAAGCCACGCTCCAAAGACATAGGACTCGGGTTATGATGATCAACATGCTCATTCTGGAAAAGGATATCTTTATCCTCCAATACTATTGCCGATAGAACCAGATTCTATACGGCGAGCTAGTAATTGATATACACTGCAGGGGAGGTCAGAAAAAAACAATACAAAAAGACATATAAAGTGTCTATGAAACTGTTCCATATAGAATCTATCAAATGTGAAAACCTAGCGCTTGATCGCAGTGTCTGGCGCTCAGATGGGGCAAACCAGTACCAGGGAAAGATCAAGAACCTGGCAGAACAAAATCGTACAAAGCATAAAGAGAGAGAGAAGCGTCTGTTGACATTCAATTTTGACCTTCTGTCCAGTTCGTAAAAGGAATTCCTATTCCAAGACTGGACTCGTCAGCCATCTTCGCACTCACAACAACACATAGAAACAGACGAGATGTTATTATGTCTTTATCCATCCATACTGTTGCCGATATTTGGCCATTGCTAAAAAATAAATCGTTTTTGTTATAAAATATAACTTGCATAATTATATTAATTATGAAATATAAAAGTCGGAAAATTATGAAGCTTCTGTGACAAAATACTATCGAGCATGTCACATGGCTGCCTAGATCACAAGATTCAGTCATGTCCAGAACGATTGAAGATAAGCGTTACAGCTACGTAGCATTGTTTTTGAAAGTGGGGGGGGGGGGGGGGGCCAGAGAAAAAAAAATCACTTACCTGACAAAGTTGACCAGCAAAAAAAATGCCCAAATTCGAAAATCCTATTTCGTTTTTTTTTTTGGGGGGGGGGGAGGGGTTAGGGGCCAACTTTTTTCAGTGTCGAGTTCTTTCAGTAACAATTCTTTAGTATCCAATACTACATTTCCCTTAAATAAATGTTGCTACGTGCCTGCGTTAAAATAGGAGAGGACTTCGTTTTATTTCTTTAATGGATGTTATTCCATTAGTTTGCAAACTTATTGATCACCGCTCGAAGTGTTATATTATTTTTGGAATTTTAAATTATTGTTATTTATACTTTTCATTTTCTATTCCTACAAATATTATTTAATCAGATTTTTTAAAAATTAAATTTAAAAAAAATTAATTATTAAGCAACATTATGTTGAGCAGGATATGACTCCTATATATAGAGAAAAGTCATATAATTAGGAAAAATCACGACCATGAGTATAAAAAATGGATTTATATATTTCTTGTTGAAGGGGCTTGAGGCTGATATGACTGATTAATCGATAGAAGAAAATACATGAAGACCACTAAAATGAAGACGAACTGAGAAGAAAGAAGCAGTACGTCATAGGCCTATGTAAAGACCACTGTTAAAGGGGCATGGACACAGTTTCCAATGATTTTTTTTAAAACCAATTTTAATGTTTACCATTCCTACCTAAGGCCTCATCTAATGATTCATTTAGCAAAAATTTGAACATAATTTGTTGATTAACAAACGAGATACAGAACTTAAAGTTCTTCATAATGTAAATCTGTCTTGTATCTCGATATCTGACGTTCAAATTTTTGATAATCATTAGAAATACTCTAGTTGAATATTCGTTAAAGTGGAGAAAAAAGAATTGAAAAGAACTTTATTCGGTAATAACCAATATTTGCCCCCAAAATCAAACTTTGATGGAGATATATTTAATTAGGTTCTTAAACAGGGGAGTATATGCTGACTTCAAAGCACTGAATATTTTCATAAGTAATGACGCCATATGTACGTAATGACGTCACAAACATGACATAAATTTCACTTTTTTATGAATTTTACAGAAAAATGTACATGTTTCGTCGATATTTTGAGTAAAAGTCACCGAGTGCATGTGTGTTCAGGATCAATATTTTGATATAATGTGTATAATGATAATATCAATGAAATATGTCAAAATTGTTCCTGAACAAACTTGCGCTCTATAAATTTTAAAGCTAAGATTGTTGAAATTTTATCCGTTTTGTCCTCTTTCTGAAAAAGGATATAAAATCGGACTAGTTTGTGACCTCATAAAAACAAAAATTGTGAATACACTGCTTTGACACTATAATGTTTTCTGTTAATTTATATTTCTCATACAATTTATTGAATTCAGCACATTTCAGGAAGTTTTCAAAATTTGAGTTTTGTGGGGGCAAATATATGCAATATACCGCATATAGTTCTTTGACTGAAACTGTATCTATGTCCCTTTAAGGTTTCACCAAAAGTCAGCATGTCCAAAATTTTATTTGTACGATATCTCCAAAATTTTGTGCTTTATAAAGTAAAACTTCTACAGTGTATAAATATATAATTGATAACATATAGAAAGTATTACTATAAACGTATTAACTGTATACCTTACATAGTTTTGGAGGTATTGTAATAATAAATTTTTAGACATGCTGACCTTTGGTTTAACCTTAAACATTTCGATCAGTTAGGTTTATGATTGGGATTTGAAATTGTCTTTGAAAAAAATTAACTCCGCAAATTTTTGGAAACACTTTTATTTGAGATGTTTAACTTGTAACTAAAAGAAAACTAAATACAATGCCGAATTTATATTTTAAAGAATGTTAGTAGTGACACAATTTCCAGAACAAATTCACAATTACTACGAGAGACGTCGTTAGTGTTGCGTTTACAGCTGATTTGTTAGATTCTTTTACCTGAGAGGTAAATGCTATTACTAGAGATTTTTTATTGAACTTTTAATTATTATTATTTGGGAATATGCAGAAATATTGATCATAATCATTATAACTCAATTTTTAACTTTATGGTCGTGGTGAAACAAAAAATATTGAAATTGTTCGCGGTTTTTTTTTTTTTTTTGGTAAACCCTCGAACCCTAGACAAAATATCTGAATGGTATTTCAATGCAATAACGCTTAATAATTAGGGAACCATAACTGAAAGTAAATTTCGCCTTTGTTTAACTTGGTAACAAGTCAACAATACTTTGTAATAAACATGTTTACAACCGTTTTTGTCGTCTACTTTCCTTACTTTTATATGTATCGATAAACTCCCACCACCTAAATATAAGGTTATGTATACCAGGTGATATGAAAGAACATGCTATCGTTTACCCGATCATGACAAGTTCACACAGTAGAAGTGACCAGTTAAGACAGGATAAGTACTCATCCATGGCTCTTGATCCAATCTTCATAAATATTGTTTACCATACAAATTCTCTACTTAACACATTCCTAAAATGAATATTTTCTATAATAATCTGTATAATACCATTCCTTATATGTTGTTAGATCATTACACGCCTAAAGCGTGTTTAGAAATTTCTTTTAATTGACAGTTATAAAAACTAGGTAATTTGGGATGCGCTTCATTAATAGATATCCAGGGACTTTCAGTAATTCAACTTTATCTTTGTTACTTAAGAAAGAAAAAGAAAAGTATTAAAACAATAATCCAGATAATTCAAAGTAGAAATGTAAAAATAAAATCATCTCACCAATTTTGTAAGTAATTAAACTAAGTTTTTTTTTATAAACATTGAATTTCGAATTTAATTCAACTGTGCCCAGGCCCTTTTAACAGTACACCGATTTACATTTTCAAACATTGAAAACCCATTTGATACATGTAAGTTCCGAATAACAATAGAATAAAACTTCCTGGTCTGAAGTTGATATTAAGAATATGCTTGAGTTTTTGATTGATAATACCTATGTGGCTTTTGGAGACCAGGTATTCCAACAATCTACTGTAATTCCCATGGGTACAAATTGCGCTCCGTTATTAGCAGACTTATTTTTATATTCATATGAAGCAGAATTTATGCAAAATTTTATGCATGAAAAGACAAAAACACTTGCTGTGGCCTTCAATATACATTCAGATATATCGACGACGTATTGTCAATTAATAATGGTAATTTCCATTCCTACGTCGATACGATGTATCCTGGTGAGCTTGAGATAAAAAGATACCACAGAGTCCGACACTTCTGTTCCATACATGGATATTGTACTTGAAAAAGACACTAATGGTAATCTAACAACCAAACTATATGATAAACGTGATGACTTTAACTTTTCTATCGTCAACTTCCCTTACTTATGCAGCAATATACCTTCATCACATGCATACGGAGTATATATATCTCAGTTGATTCGATACGCAACAGCATGCTGTACGTATGAACAATTTCTAAAACGAGTTAAATTAGTTGATGAGACAAGAATATCAGCAGTTTCGTTTAAAGTCATCATTTCGTAAGTTCTATGGTCGATACAATGACTTGTCAGCAAATACAATTTATCGCTGAGTCAAATTTTTCATACCAATTGTTCGTCCATTATTTATATACTGAATTGACGACGGATTTTTTCCGTTATTTCCTGATTGTGACAAGGAGCACACGGCGGGTATGACAGATCGGCAGGGGATGCTCACTCCTCCATGGCACCTGATCCCACCTCTGATGTTTCGGGGTTCCGGATTTGCTCTGCTCTTATTTTGTATTGTTTTATGGACTTTGAGATTGAATACTGTTCGTTATCTTTATATCCTTCCATTCACTTGTGAATTGCAATGTGTTCTATTTATCGTGGATAGTCTTCTATGCATTAAATCAACCTATACTGCCCTTGATTGATAAAAGAAAGTACTAATAATATAAAAACTCCCTATTCGCATTAGTATACACATTACAGCTGACAAGGTAAGAAATGTAGAAGGGAACATTTTTAGTTATTCATTGCATCAATATACTATCGCAATATCATACATTAATACTTAATGCAATCAATACTGTGGGAAAACTAGAGGTACTATGAGCAATGAGTTCACTAAATGATACCCCGCCTCCTATATTGTTATAATTACAAAGTTAATGTTTTGCCGTGGCCGGGAAACCTAAAATATGTGTCGGATCAAAAAGTAAAATAAGAGGTGCACAATGGCAATATGTAATAAAGATTCTGTGAAAGTTTCATTAAATTTCACTCAGTGGTATGAGAGGAGTTGCGGATAAGAGATGGATACCCCAAAGCGTAACATGTTCATCTCATTATTAAAATTAGAAAAATAGGTTTTTTATGCTTATTTATTAGGATGAATTATGAGCGTTTAAACGTTTCATTATACCCCTCGCTTGAAAAGTGGGAGGGTATACCTTAATTGGTATGTCCGTCTGTCTGTCCGTCCGTCCGTCCGTCCGTCTGTCTGTCTATTACGCTTCGAGGTACCCATCTCTTATCCGCAACTCCTCTTAAACCACTAAGTGAAATTTAATGAAACTTTCACTGAATCTTTATTACATATTGCAATTGTGCACCTCTTATTTTACTTTTTGATCCGACACATATTTTGGCTTTCCCCGCCACAGCGAAACATGGACTTTGCCATTATAACCATATGGGAGGCGATGGGTATCATTTAGTGAGCTCATTGCTCACAGTACCTCTAGTTTTTAAGCCTCGCTGTTTCTACATATGTTTTTTTTCTGAGCCTCGTACTTGCATATATAGGTATTTTGAATTGAAAAGACGAAAATTGATTATATCCCTTCGTTAACTTAAATTGGAAAATCTTTTTTATTTATTTTTTAGGGAATTACTTTTTGGATAAAATTGTTGATAAAGATATATATGTCATCAAATAACTCATGTTGAGAAAAGGTCATGTGACCCTGTCTATTTTTTTATTTAGTTTATCCTGCAATTTTGTATATTTTCATAAAAAAAATACATTTGCATATTTTCATAATTACATAATAGTTTAGATCAATATACAATGTACTTCTTTCAATTTTAATTAACGTAACTATTTATAATATTGTCAGTCTCTAAATATCAGGACGACTCATAATAACCTAGAGACTGCATATTTGGCTAAAAAATCATTTGACCCACAACATGCAATTAAATGGGCGCAGCTATGCTGTAGGGTTTTCTAGTCGTAAGTAGATATAGGGCTCGATAGTTCCACGACCTTAAGCCGAAGAACCTTGATGGTCTGTTTAACACGCCAAACCTCCATTTGTTTGCATGAGCTAGAATCAGATGTTCTACACTAATTAGCGTGAGTTTGATGGTGCTGTCTATCTAAAGTCCGATTGTTTTTGAGAAATAAGAATGGAAAAATTGTAGACCGTGTGTTTTATATTTAAAGAAAGATTAGCACTGATTAGATATTTGCTGAAAATCGTAATCATTTATGGTAGAACACGTTGTTATACCATGCATCAAAGAATCAAATAGTGTTAAAATAATTTGCATAAAAAACAGTGAACAATGTGTATTCAACTTATTTTCTATACTCCATATTCAAATTGGTTTTTAATTATTTTTACATATCTCTGATGGTTGGTGAATACAAATATTTTTTCCAGATGTATTAATTGGTTTGTCAATTTCAAATTTACATTTTTGGAAACGTTTGAATTGGAAATTTGAAATAACCCCCAAAGAGTCATATATGATCTTTATATAATTATGTTAGTGAAAAAGGTCCTCAAAAGTACCAGTAAATAAATTAAAAACATCACAAACATAAATATCGTTAGTTTTCAAGGAAAGATAAATACTTTACTTCAGTTTCATTGGGGTATTTCTTAATCATCTTAAAATAAAAGATGCCGTGACAAAGACCTTTGGAAATTGTGATTAAGTTTTGGGATATGATTCCCTTTGAAAAATATTAAGAGTATTTGCTTTCATTTCATGGACTTAGCTTTAATGTAATTTGGAAAAGGGTTCTGAGTAAAATTGGTGAAAATTTTTTTAGAGAAAAAATGCAAAGGGATATTTGATACTATTTTTTTATTTTATGCCCTGCCATGGGGACCATATACCTCAGGAAATGCTTGCTGAGTGTATAGTTGCCGTGTTTTTCCTTTTCGTTTCAAGTTGCACAAGTGCAGTTCATTCCTTCACAAAGAAAATGCCTTTATATTTTAATTGATTAATAATTATGTGCTTATTGATACTTTTGAAAAATTTGACAATCCTGTGAATTATTAAATCTTATTCGACATGGGCTCTGCCTCAAATGATGTTCGAGGCCACTCAGGTGATTTCGAGATGTATGCAAATCCTAACATTTTTTAATGTAACGGCATAACGTTGATTTTCTTCCCAGTGCTATCGGAATTTCAAAGCATTTGATGAAATCCCGACGTCTTTTGCAGCAAATAAGTAGAACTTTGGCGTCAGTATCACAACTTACGAATCAGGGTTTGGAGCAAACTACCCAACTTTGCCAAGTCAAACTATGACGTTTCGGTCTTTGGAATCTTAATGAGAGAAAAAAAATATTAAATGAAATTTCACTTTTTTTTTTATAATTTTAGGACTCAAAGAAGATGCAGATTTACATGAAGCTGTTACTTCTGGGCATCTCATTTTTTACAGTGTGGTCAGATGTAAAGGCACAAAACGAACGTGGTGTCTTACTTTCGTTTAAGACTTTTACTAACAATATTAACAATGGGGCTTTTATAAAAGTTATGTCAGATGTAGCAAAGGATGTAGTACCATTTATAAAAACTTCTCTTCTATTTTAAATATTATTTTCCGCATAACCTCCACCGAATCTTCTGAAGTACAGTTTCTCAGAAACCTATCTGACACGATTAATAGAAGATTTGACCAAGTAGATGCAAAATTCGATGATGTCACAAGACTGATGCATTGGACAACAACTCAAACTATCTACTCAGAATTAGAAGGCAAAATTCATTCAGTTTCTGAACAATTTACTCGTTTATTTCAAGTACCACAGTCTGCATACCTTGCTCAAAAATACCTATTTATCCACAGCTATGAGACAGATTATCTAGATAGTGGTAATAAATTGTTTGCAGCATTTATGCACGACAACGGCGTCATAAGTGAAGGTTTGATAAGACCAGCGATGAATTATACAGAAAATGACAGAAGTAAAATGAGAACATTTATGTTAGGTATTTTGAAATTGCTTCTTATTTCGGCAAAACTAGAAATTGGTTATATGTCTCTGAAAGGATTCAATAACGTTATTCCATTTTATTCACATCTGTGGAATGATCGATTTGAACGGGTTCGAAATAAAATGCAAAAAGTTGATTTAGAGTTAGAAAAGGCATACAACACACAGTCACTTAAAGACGTTGACAGATTTACACTTGATAATGTCAATCTTGACTATAAAACATTTAGTCGGCGCCTGTATGACAAACTGTCAAAGAAATATTTCTGGAGAGGCTGGCTTGTTATAATGAATTCTCATACAAGAATTCATTCACACTCCAAAGTATGCGGCGGAGTTGTAAAAACAGCGTATGGAAAGGATATTGTGATTGACAGTGTTGAGAAAGAAGGACCACCTCTCAATTTACAAATAGTTTTATCTTTGTATTCATCTTTAATTAAAACGTGCGAAAATAGGGCGTATTATGATTATTGTGACGAAAATAACAACTTGAATGAAACGTGTCAGGGATACCGCATTAACAGTCGACCATGTCGAAGGTACCGTCGTTGTGGAGGATTACGCAATTATGACGATGCTGACAAGATCTTCAGTTGGTTTGATGCAAATGCATTATCATGCTCATTGTTTTCCTCTGTCGGAATCATGCCAATAGGACCACGAGAATATATTGCAGGAAATTCATCCAACAGATTATATCATAACGATTTAGGAATTTGTAAATACAATGTTCATTTCTTTGGATAAAAAATCTTTTGATTAAAAATAAACATATACATTTTAAAGATATTTTAGCGTGCAAATGCATGTTTCAAGAGAATAAAAAGAACTCAGGAAAGACTTGCTTTTGACTTTGTATTGTTTATTATGGTAGGATTCTTCTCATATTTCTAGTATTTGAAAATTAATGAAATTTTCACAAAATCAGGGAGACAATATCACTAAGTGATGGTATCTGTAAAATTAAATTTCACCGTTTAATAATAGAGACAAGGTCAGGTCAAGGCCATTACCTTTTTCCAGGACATGGACTTTAATAATAAAAGATTTCTATTGTCAATTATGCGATCCCTACTTGCATTTCAAAAGATTGAATGTTTTTCTTTTTGCATAAAAAAGATACTACAATAAAGGGACAATAAGATGATATTACCAAATTGACACAAATAATTTAGCTAAAATGGATATTGACTAATCCGAATTTTCTCTACCTTTCTTAGATTTTAAAGATACATTAGATATTTTTATATGTTTCCTATATTAATTTTTTTTTCTTATTTTCACATATAGTAAAGATGTCACATAAAGATACAAAATGATTCAAGAAGTTTTGATCGTTCAATAAGAGAGAGAAAAAAATATTTTTACGGAATTTAGGGTCAAATCTGTACTCAGATTGGAAGCTTATAAAAGCTTACATAGTTCCAGTTTGTTTGCAAATTCATATTTATTTGATATATTTAGAAACTTGAGTCCTTTATTATCAATTAAACTTACATTTGAAAAGTTCTTCAAATCTTTAATTTTGTAAGAATTATAACGAAATTTATTTTTCTATAATTTAATTTTAGTTGAAACACGTCATTTGATTGGTTAAACGGTTTTATCCATTTGTATAACATAACTTGCCTACGTCACAATAAGTTACGTCAAAAACGTATTACTTCGCTTAACGTTAACTTTTAAAATATGCGATAATTGAAGCATTTTTTAGAAGGAAAAAATGGAAAAATCGTCTCGTTGTCTACATTGAAATTAAATTATAAGAAATGAAGCTTATTTTGACTTATGTTATACGATATAACATATCTTGGGGCTTCGCGGTTTATAAAGCGTAAAATGTCCCAAGTTATGTTATATCGTATAACATAAATTGAAATAAGCTTCATTCCTTAAATAACAATTTTAAAGATGCAGAAAAGAAGATATTTTTATATGCCACCATTCCGTCAAAAATATAGTCCCTGATAGTTTTCAAATGTGGTTTACCATTTCTATATTTAAAGTTGTACAGACCCTGAGACGTCCTACTATCCCGTGTGACTTTCGTGCGCTTTCCGTTTCGTGCAAACAGTGTAGCGTTTCTTGCAAACCGTGCAGCGTTTCGTGCAAACCGTGTAGCGTTTCGTGTAAACCGTGGAGCGTTTCGTGTAAGCTCCAAAGCGTTTCGTGCAAACAGTGTAGCGATCGTGCGAGAAACGTGTGAAAAAGGTGCGACTTTTGTGTAAGAACAACGTGACAAACATGTGACTTTCGAGCAAGAATCGTGTAAGATTCATTCGGAAGTCAATTCAATTTAAATATGGCTATCGATGGGTCATGATGTGAAATTGTATAAGTATTTTATTCTTGAAATAGTCATGCTTGTGATATTTGAGGAGTAAAAACAAAAATAAATCGAACAACAAAATTAAATTACACGGTAATGTATAATATATATTTGTTTGTTTTCTTTCCTTCTAAAGAAAATGTGTTCAAATTAATCAACTATGTACAACAATTTTAAGGGCATTGAATTCAAATTATATACCATCAACACGATCATGGCTTCTTGAATATTTTTTTCTCAAAGAAAGAAGTTGCCCGCGTGGCGTTGTGGTTAGAGTGTCTGCTCTAGAGTCGCGAAGTTAGGAGTCAATCCTTACATCGCGGGTTCGAATCCCACTGTGGGACGTGGAGACCGGTCCTTTGGATTAGACCGTAAAAACCGAGGTCACGTGTCGCAGTAGGTGCTGGCACGAAAAAGATCCCTCCCTGCTCAATGGCCATGAGTGCCGAGTATAGGACAAAGTTTGCAGCTCTCCACCAGCACGTGGTGGCGTCTCTATATGAGTGAAATATTCTCGAGAGGAACGTTAAACAATATACAATCAATCAATCAATTGAAGAAAGAAAGAAATACCGGTATTATTTTTTTAATTTAAAGCAAAACTAGAGGTACTGTGAGCGATGAGCTCACGAAATGATACCCCCGCCTCCATATAGTTATAATGGCAAAGTCCATGTTTTGCTGTGGACGTGAAATCCAAAATATGTGTCACATCAAAACGTAAAATAGGAGCTGCACAATGGCAATATGTAATCAAGATTCTGCAAGTTTCATTAAATTTTACTCCGTGGCATAAGAGGAGTTGCGGATAAGAGATGGTTACCCAAAGCGTAACAGACGGACGGACGGACGGACAGACGTACAGACGGACGGAATTAACGATTACTACGAGGGTTGTCCCGTAAAATCGTGGACAAAGCGTTTTTCTCGAAAAGTAATAGGCGCACTTAGCTGTAAATTTCAGTAAATGTTTCTTTATCATATTTAAGTGCATGATAATTTTTTTGACAAAATATAGGCAAAAATAAAGATTTCATTATGCTTGAATGTGCACGAGGTATTGTCCTACGGCGCACGGTCAAAAAACCAAGGTTTTATTAAAGAATTCACAAGTTTGAATTCAAAATAAAAGTTTTAAATACATAAGATTTGGATTATTATCCTAATTCAATTCCACAATCAATTTTGTAGTCTTTGTAAAAATTTTAAGGCATTTGCTTAATTTCTGGTAGTTTCTCGAGCATTCGAAATGGGAAAGTGGTAAACACAACACACGAAAAATGGCGACGTTTTATGACGTTACGGCGCACGAAAACAGTTCAGTTTTATTTCGATGTTGTAATGACACCTTTAGAGACTTGAAATGACAATAGAAGAAAAAAGATTATAAAAATATCACCATATCTTAAGTATACAAATGAAATAGTTTTCTTAGCGAAGTTTTTTTGATCGAGTCCCTGGGGAGTACAAAACATACGGACAAACTCCGAATGTAATAGCAAAAGACGCTGTCACAGTAGACCGTCGATATGAGATTTTCTATTAGTTGAATGATGGTGAGAATTTTGTCCTTAAATTACTAATAAATCTTCAGAAGATCGCATGAGGGTGCCGACTGGTTCTTCGGTTGTTTATGGAGACTAAAGAATGTGTATCAATGAAATTCCTAAATTTACGTCGGACTCATCCAACTTCATTTTCAGCAAAGATAAAACATGTCACGCTGTTTTAGACACTTTGACGTTATAATCCATGCGTCGTAAGGTGATACAATACATGGCATAAAATCTCATAATTTGTTTATTTATGCATATATTTATCTGAAATTTGCTGTGTATATTACTAAACTAGGTACTAAATAATAGTGAAAATTTCAGAACACAGTGATGTTTATTTTTCACACTAGACAACTTGTCCACGATTTTACGGGACAACCCTCGTATATACCCTCCCGCTTTTCAAGCGGGGGTATAAATATATCAGGACTCCGCTATTGTCTTTCCATTTAAAGTACGTGAAAGGAAGTTTTGAAACAATGTGTCTTTTAATACCTTTTCATTTATAGAATTTGTAGCTCATTATTGTCAAATGAATAGATTATAATTTTAATACACATGCATTGAGGACCACATGTTTAGAAACGGGGGGGGGGGTAAATTAAATAACTAGTACAGTCTTTCATTTTTTGTTGTAACTTTCAATCTAATGTCACCGTTCACGGTAGCTCAGTCGGTAGAGCGCTCGCCTCGTGATCGGGATGTCGTGAATTCGTATCTCGGCCGCGACTGACCCAGTCGATGAAATGGGTAGCAACTGTTCCTTCGCCATGCGCTCGGCACATTGAAGTAAAAGTTGCAGGTCCTTCGCATGAGACCTTAAAAAACCGAGGCCCCGTGTCAGCGGCAGGCGTTGTCACAATAAAGATCCCTCACTGCTCAATGGCCATGAGTGCCGAGTAAAGGTCAAACTTTGAAGCCCTTCACCGGCATACGGTGACGTCTCCATATGAGTGAAAAATTCTCGAGAGGGACGTTAAACAATATACAATCAATCAATTAATCTAATGTTAGTTTAAATAAATGCTTAATTTTTTATTTATTTTTTAATCCTTTGTTCAATCTGTGCGCAGATACACCTCTTTAAAATATATTGGAATCTTCTTTCCGCCTTTCAAGTGTTATCAAGTTAATTAAAATTATGTGCGGTATGTGTTCGAAAAGTTTTCTGCTAAAGTCACGTGGTTATTTAGGGTATAAATAGTAAGGCCATGCGGTAGCACGGCACTCTAAGCTTGCTCGCTAGGATTTAAAGATTGTAAGAAATATGGAGGATAGTACTGCAATGGAGTGTAATGAAGTTGGGCTCTCAAACGAGGACGCCGTTTCGCTGTTTAGTACTTCACTCAACAAAGCCTTAGAAAAAGAAAATAATGTAATTGTGAGTACAATTGCGGGACTTACAGAACAACTAGGAAAAAAGTAATGCCTTGAAAAGTGCAGCACACGTGCCTGAGTCCATACAAGCTTTTGAATTTAAGCATGAGGGACATAAGATTCAATTCGCGTTTAATCAAGATAGACTTTCTAAGTTGTCTGAAATTGAAGGTCTCATTCAGGAAGTTGATTTAACAAAGGCTGCAGCAGTTATTAAGGAAGAAAAGACAGCCCTAAAACAGAGAAACAAAATTCTGAAAATTGCTGACCGTCACGGATGGGATACCGTGCACGAGTATCTCGATGACCCTTTGGCAGATAATACAGAAGATGCCACTAAGCTTCGTTACGCTGTGGGGCGTGCTGCAAGAAAACGATCCTTCAGAGCAAAACCTTATGAAAGACGCAGAGGAAGTTTTGCGCCCAGTGACTTTTTTCGTGGCTTTAGCCAGTCGTATAGTTCCTCCGAAAAATTCAACACAGGGGCTTCAAGGGTCGGAAATACAGGATTCCAGTTCCAAAGAGATCGTGGCGGATGTTTCTACTGTCGGCAAGTCGGACACATGGTCAGAGACTGCCCATACCTCAAAGGCCAGCCCATCCCCACCTTGTCAACCTCAACTACATGCACAAGTGGAACCTCTAAGCAGTGAAAATAATGAGGTTGAGTATATGTTTGATTTAAATGAGCAATATGAATATGAGCAAAATGTTGAGATGGCTAGTGTTAAATCCAAGCTCAAGAAAAGCATAAATTTCTGGAATGATGAGCTTAATGCTATTAGTTTTATTTTGAATACTATAAGATGTGGGTATGCTATACTTTTCAAAGAACCTCCATATAGAATTATTTTAAAAAATAACAGGTCTTCATTAAATCATGCAGAATTTGTTTGCTCAGCTATTTCTGACCTAATTAAGACTGGATGTGTTAGAGAGGTTCAAAAAACATCTTTCGTAGTTAATCCTTTGACTGTGTCTGTTAACGCATCTGGTAAAAAACGTCTTGTTTTAGATCTCAGACATGTTAAAAAGTTTATTGACAAACAAAAAATTAAATTCGAGGGAATTAAGGAAGCTATGTTATATGCTAGAGAAGAACAATTCATGATAAAATTTGATTTTAAATCGGGTTACCACCATATAGATGTACATCCCGAATTTCAAAAGTATTTAGGGTTTAGCTGGGAATTTCAAGGAAAAAGGAAATATTTTGAATTCATTGTTTTGCAATTTGGGCTTTCTTCTGCAGGGCATATTTTCACAAAAGTTATGAGGGTATTGGTAAAATATTGGAGATCTCATAGCATTCCAGTCGTAGTTTATATCGATGATGGTTGAGTTTGCTCTGATTACAATTCTTGTATAGAAATAGCCGTGTTTCTACAGAAAACGTTAGATCACTCGGGGTTTCAGGTTAATATAGAAAAATCGCAGTTTATTCCAGTAGACAAAATGATTTGGTTAGGATTTGTATGGAATCTGAAAGATGGCATTTTGGAAGTTCCGAAAGAAAAAATTGACGGTATTCATTCTGTTGTTGCTTCGATAGTGAACAATGTAAGTAGAGTAACTGCGCGAAATGTCGCTTCTATTGTGGGCAAGGTCATTTCATTGAAACCTGCTTTGGGTAATATCTGTCAGCTGACACGGCACTTGAGCATGGCATTGTGTAAGAGAACTGGTTGGGATTGTGTATTGAATATGTCACGTGATTGTATTATTGAATTGCTTTTCTGGTACAAGAATTTGGCCACTTTATCGAGATCAAAAATTACACGGTTCAGAAAAATACCTGCAAAAGTTTTATTTTCGGATGCGAGCTCTTTTGCAGGAGCAGGTTTTTCTTTAGAACAAAATGAAAAGGTAGTGCATTACATGTGGAGTGATTCAGAAAATCTAAAAAGTTCTACGTAGCGAGAAATAAAAGCTATTTGTGTGATTATTGAGAGTTTGCATAATTATCTGTCGGGTAGACTTGTAAAAGTGTATACAGATAATAAAAATGCAGTACTTATTGCATCTAAGGGTAGTATGATCTACGAGCTGCATCAGCTTGCTTTTAAATACTCTTTAATAGGAAAAATTAATTTTTTTATCATTTTAACTTTTAGCTTGTTTAAGTTTGGCAAATCCTATTTGACAATGAAAGAGGAGGAAATTTTTACCCCCCCCCCCCAAAAAAAGAAGATTACGTTAAATCAAAACAAAAAAAAAATAATAATAAATGAAAAGCAAAAATATAGATAAAACTCTATACCTTTAAATAATTCTGAAAGAGGCTCTAGATAAAATATTGAAATGAAGTTAAGCCTTCACACAAGTACTATCATATCATAATTTACTTCGCCATGATTAAAGCATACTTTAAATGTTGGTGGAGGTATACTTGAAAGTATTGTGGCAAAGTAACGGTTAAAAATTAGTAGAATAGTAGATTATTTTAAGCTTATTTTTAATTCCTTCTTATAGAAATATAAAGGTAGGGTGTTTTTTTTGCCTTTGTTCAATATCGACTTCCACCTAAACAAGAAAGGGAGTGGGGTAAGTATTAGACCTAAAAATATGCTCTGTAAAGCTATGGGCTAGTGTAAAATACGTAGTCATTCTAATGCAAAAACTATACATGTAGACATAAACTTTTGATTTAGCACACAGTTTTCATTACATTTCTTTTAATTAACGTAGAATCTACTTCGTATGATATCATAAATGGTAAATTTGTTTAACCTGTGCTAACCCATTAAGACGTCATAATTAATTCAATGCCACTTTTTCCCGTACTTGACAGCATCAATAGAAATGGTAGAAAATACTGCATTTTGAAATTCACAGAATTCAATCATGCCAACATAATCTTAATTCAATTCATATATTTTTGGTTTAAAATGCTTAATGGCAATATATTTCTGGAATAAGAGAAAATATGTAGGCACCTTTTATTTACTAAATCTAGACATGAAGTTGACAAACCGAAGACTATCTAGTGTAATGAAATTACAATGTACATATACAACTTTCGTAATAATTTGAATGGTATGTAACCATTCTGAAGGAATGCATAAATCGTAATAAATCTTCAGTTGCCAGCTATATAGTGTAATATCTTGATGAAATGTGTCTAAGTCAAAGTTGTACGTGTTGTAGATCGTTTGATCGTGTGTACATTTTTGTGATATCTATAATGAAATGATGTGCATTCCTTTTAACAATTATTTGTTACCTATTCATATTCTTGGTGTTTGATTACAATTTTTCTATTAAATATGAACCCCGGGGCTTATTGAAATTTTCATCTTTTTAAAGTAAAGGTACAATTTTTGAGAAATATTTAATCTGAAAGTAACCCCAAACAGTCATTTAATTATTAAATTCCATGTAAGTGCGAAAAGATCAAGAATATGAGTATCTGTAAATAGCCTTTATCTTTTAGGGCTGGGCAATAATATCGATATTTCAATATATTGCAATACAATGATAAAAAATATCGTATCGCAATACGATTTTGTAATATCGGTATATTGGCAATATACTTAGATTAAGGAATTTTGTCATTAAATTTTAAAATGGACTTATGAATGTTTGTTAATTAAGCCAAATAGTAAGACAGAAGTTGTTTTGTGGGAACATTTCAGAGCATAACTTAAATGAAATCAACAAAAAAATTTTCCGTGTTGGTTACTTATCATAGTTATGTCATTCTGCATGTAAATTAATGCAAATATAGTAAGAAAATGTCATTTAAATTACATTGAAAATATTGCAATACATATTGCAATACAGTTTAAACTATCGCAATATATCGCAATACAAAATCTCGGGCCAATACCCAGCCCTACAGTATCTTTCATCAGTTCGAGGTGAAAGGTATATATTTTAATCACTTTTTGTAATCATTTGGCTATGTTCTTCATCATATTAAAGATTGAAAACATTGTGACGAAGACTTTTAAAAAATATTTACAAATGTATGGTGCATAATTGACTAAAAATTATAGAGTTCATTTGACTATTTTTTTTAATGGTGTACTTATCTTTTATGTTCATTGAATAAAAAAGAAATTATTCTTGATAAAATATTGTTTAATATTATTCACTTAATAAAGTTTATAAGCGACGATGTTTGAAGAAGTATTTTTGTGATTTTTCATATTCCCTTTATGACAAGTACCCCTAGAAATATTTGAAAATGTGAAGTCGCAGTATGTAAATACCATACCAAGTTTCACAGCTTGTTCTGTTTTACTCAGTTCTGAGTATATTTTTCAGAGAATTTAATATGAAAATCAGAACAAATATTTTCATTGTTGTAACGTCTTCTTTATAATGTATCATAATATGAAAAGTTTATTGAAGACCATTTCTTTTTATTCCCGCCGTAATCGAAGATTCGGGGGTATTTATATAGTTTTATCGTGGTCGTCTGTATGTCCGTCTGTCTATCTGGCGGTTTGTTTTTCAGCAAAAAACTTAACCTTGACCATAACTTTTCATTTATTGGAGCTATGACTTTCATATCTAATATGTGTTTTCCTTGTGACAAGACCTTACTTTGGATACCACCAAATTTGACCTTGACCTTGGAGATTTCCGTTCTTATGATTTTTTTTTACCTTGGACATATCTTTTGAACGGTAAGGGCTAGGGTATTCATGCTTCACATATGTAATCATTGTTACATTAAACATTTTCTTAAGAAATCATCAACTTTGACCTTTGAGTTTGACCTACCTTTCAAAAACTTATCCTTAGCCATTACTTTTGAACAAGTGGTGCTAGGGAATTCCTATTTTGCAGTTGTATTTCTTGTGAGAAGACCCTTCTTTGGGTAACAATATAATTAAATTGCATTTAAGAAAAGTTTAATCTTCGTTATGTTGCCATACAGGGGCATAGCTGTTTTACAAACACATCTTTTTTTATATGAGGATTTGCGGATAAGAGATGAATACCTAAAAGCGTAACAAACGGAAGGACTTCCTGATCACTAAATACCCTCCCGCTTTTCAAGCGGAGGATATAATAATATATAATACTGCTGATTTTTTCTGTCAGTTCGATGATTTCCACAATCAAAAAACAATGTTTACCTAACCCTTAAGGCTTGATAAATCTTTTACTCCTTTAGATTCTGAATCATTGCATTGACCTTAAAATATAGCTATAATTGTATAATGTTATGAGATCACATATCATCAATTTATTCCCAATTAGTTCAGGTGAGCATTTTGGCCAATATGCTTCTTTATCTATTTTTTTTTTTGCCCCCCTAAGAATTTTAGCTTTAATCTACAGGGGGTCATTTTTCTTCACGTGGGTTCTGCAAATTTTTAGGGTGGTGACACTTTTTCTACGGGCAAAAGGGTCATTTTTCTACGTCGAATAATGACCGGGGGTCATTATTCGATGGGGGTCATTATTCGTCTTTACAATCGGCATTTCGTTTTTAAACTTTTGGACAAATAAATAAACACGAAATGACAATTATTTATTAATGAATTACATGTATAACTGTCAGAATATTAAATATTTCTATCGGTTTATATGTATATTATAAAAGTCAGTGCTACTCGCAAAAGTCCATAATGGCATTTGCGGGAATTGTACACAAATGTGTCTAACATCCGTTGTTTATTAAGGTCCAGTATTTTCTATACTAAAAAGCAGTGTAAAGCACTGTTTCTTGTTGGGTTTTTTTTTTCCAGGACCTGTTAATCCGATGGTAATTAAGCATATACACTGACGGAAGAAAAAACAATTCCATATCCGAAATAGATATCCGATAAACAGAAATGACTGGGATGGATTTTCATGTGTCGAAGACTTCATATGTATATATTTTTATTATTTCAAAAAGCTTAAAACCTTAACATCAATTAACTAGATGCTTAAAAATTTGTCTTTAATTTGCTATGCTTACCTGTCAAGGCCAAACAAATTGTAATTGAATGTGTAATTACATGTACTCTACCATGACCATTTTCGTTTTAAAGCATGAAGTTCGAGTTGCAGATGTTTTTCGGGTGTATTTTTCATATTTTTTTAATTTTCATGTGTTTTTTATCTTGAATTGTTAATAAAAAACAGAAAAAGGCTTAAAGGTCAAGTATCATGAAAATAAAAACGCTCTAAAGGTTGCTATATTGTCAATGCCATATATTAAATGAAGATTTTAAAGTTTCCATTTTTTAATGACACCTACATGCTTGATTTACCTGTTTGAAAACTGAAAATTTCTATTATCCCCGACGATGTTAACTCCCCTGTTAATGACGTCATTAAAGACATCAAAATCAAAACAATAGACTCACCATATATTATAACGCTCCGATTACGACATGGCTCATTTTCTGGAAGATAATGACAGTGACGGTGAAATACCCGAAGTTGATTTGACACTGCATATACAGCCATACATGTTTGAACCTTTGGGTAAAGATCATTTTACTAATAGTTTGTAAGAAAGTGATCATGAATCGCACTCGGAATCGGGAAGGGAATCGCCAACAAGCTCTGAAGGCGTCACTAGAGAACCTGTCGAGAGTTGGTATGTAGGTTAGGCCTAATAAATTTATTGTGTTTTTACATGTATATTACGTTTAGCCACAAAAATAAAATGACATGCATCAGGCTCCCGGGCGTATATATATATTAGGAAACATCTTAAGGTAAAACTGATATCAGTGGTGGCGTCTCCTTATGACTTATGAGTGAAAAACTTTAGAGAGGGGTGTTAAATAACATAAAATCAATCAATCAATACAGGAATTTTAAAGTTACGTCTCCTTATTTATTTATTTGCTTGTCAGATTTGTTTGTCTGAACGTTCTATGATACAGTGTTTAAAGATTTATTATATAAACATACAGAAGTATTATATCACTGACGTTTCTTGTACTTTTAAGAGCCCTTATTGTTCAGTGGACATAAGCACTCTTTTCTGTCTAATGGCGATATCATATACTGATTGCATATATTCCAAATTCGAGGGTTTATCTGTAAATTTCCTTGTCTCTAAATTTGTCGATTTTTGAAATTATGTGACATATATATATATATATATATATATATATATATATATATATATATATATATATATATATATATATATATATATATATATATATATATATATATATATCATGCCGATTAAAGATTTTAAATATATTTCCAGAAATTACAGCATGATATTGTATTACACGTATATTTCCGCGATCAAAAGTGTATTGATTAATTATTCCCGTTTTTTTATGAATTAATAACTATTTTCCCAATGGAACTTCATTTTTTGTATCGTTCAGGCAAGGTTTGGAAATGTTGATAAAATTGCTTAATTTAGCAGTAGATATTGTTTACATTTTCTAAAGACTAATAAAATGCCCTTAAATATATTTTTTCAGTAATAGAATAGTCAAATTATTGTTTTCTACAACAAGAGGTCAAATTGGCGCGAAACTCAGAATGATGAAGTAACGTCATAATCAGTTTTGCTTGTGACGTAATGAGTTAACGGTAGGCCAAAAATAGGCCCGTGGCACTTAACGTAGAATTTGAAAATAGGCCCAAAATAGACCCGCGGCACAAAGAATGTTAAAGAGCCTGTGCTGGTCATACACCATAATCAGAAAAGAACTTATTTGAAATCTGCTTTTGAAGAATCTACGAATGTTTTGTCGTAGCATCTTCAAATACATGCAACAAATTCTTAAATTTCTATGAAATCAAATAAAAGTATGTCGAGTCATGAATGTGATAAAAGCCTAATCGTTTATTGACGCATGGCAGAATATGATCAAAGGAGACATGAGGACTTAGTATATTTGGTTTATTGGTGCTTATAACTGCATTTAAGTCTTAGTATTTTGTTAAAAATTTGTTAATTAGACAAATCATAATCACATTCAATTTGGCCTTGAAACATTTCCTACATTGGTGATGTATCGATAAAACCAAATTGTGAAAGGCACTGCATACTTTCCTTATTTTTTTTTATTCTTCACGTTTTGTGAACGATGTTCCATCATTGTTTTAAATCTATGGCTTTATATTCTCTTGTTTAGAAAGCCTTGTTTCCATATTAATTATATATAATGCTAAATGCTTCAAAGTCTGTGTCTAATTATTTTTTACTAAAGGGATTTTGATAACTTTTCGTGAATTAATTATAACCGTTTTCATGTACATTGTATTATTTGTATTTATTAAGAATTTTTTTTAAAAAATGGGATGTTTGCCATCCCGATTTCTTGGGGGATCTCACATTTTGTCAAATTTTACTAATGGATCTAATGGGACTTAATTGGGAAAATGCCAAATTATATCATTCTTTTCTTTTACTAGTGTACATTGGCTCACTTGTTGAAAAAAGTTACTAAAATGTGAAATATCAAAAACGTTGACCATCTAGGTTAGTCTAAGAATTAATTATAAGATTTGTTTTTTCAATGACCAATACCATGAAAAAATGTCATGTTGCAGTATAAATACATATCAGTGGCAATGAAGTTTGTTTTTTTTTTTAAATGTTTAGATTGCAAGTATGTTTCTTTTGGTGATTTGTGATCATTTTTACCATAATATCCATGGACGTATTAAAAATATAAGCGAGGCGCACGTCATTCTTCAGCGTCATGCCTTGCTTACAAAATTGGGAAATAGTGACGTCGTAAGTGCCTTTTCAGCGTTTTGTAATAATTGTGGTCGTTAAGACACATTTTTAGACCAGTAGGCGTTGCAAATAAATTTAATTTTGTATTAGGAAAGGTGTAATGTTGCACATATGACGACATGAAATTAAAAAGCTGTGCAACTTCATGTGCACCCGAATTAGACTTGGCCTCGTTAAGACAATCAAAACACGTGAGTTTGTGCGGATAAACAAGCACATCATTGAATATCTTTAAAAGAACTACCTGAAACTACAGTACATTGTGATATTCTGTAGAATTAAAATGAGCTTATCTTCGGGATAAGTTCCTTAAATGGACATTTTAATCAATTTGATAAGTAAAAGTAGTATCCTATGGCTTATCTCTTTTCACGCAAAATGTATCTTGCAAACGTTTTCAATAAAGATCATTCGTCAAAATTGTAGATAACCGACAATTTGATCACTGCATACCACTTGATTTTATCTCGGAAATGGAGAGAGCAGGAATCTTAAATTTACATAACCTTAATTTAAGTCACCTTATACCATTGAAGGGCTTCAAATTTTGACCTTTACTTGGCACTCAGGGCCATTAAGCAGTGATGGTTCTTATCATGACAATGCCTGTTAATACACGACACCTCATTTTTTATTGTCTCGTCCGAACGACCCGCGACTTAAGTCAACCGCGGCCGATATATTCGAACTCACAACCTCCCGATCATGGAGCGAGCGCTCTACCGAAAGAGCTACTATGTGCAGTCATCGTTGATGGAAAGGTAACTGAAATTTAAAAAAAATCAACAATGGCAGTCCCTCTTGATGAGAAATGTCTAAATACACTTTTAATGGTATTTCACCGATGATATTTAACTAGAGAATCATTTATTTTTTAACAAAAAGTAATTATTATACAGTTAAATTAGGATTTGATCATTAGCTCACGTTGCCAGTGGAAAATATATCAAATGAATATTACGGTTTTACTTTTGATAAAATACAAAAAAAAACTTAAGAGTCATTAATAACCGACAACATGACATAGCAATACCCTTAAATATAACCTGGTTTTTTTTTTAGCTTATCAGTCCTGTTTGCCAAACCCAGTCGTGTAAGTGCAAAGATACTTAAGAAATAAACAACGTTATTCAGTGAACATGGCGTTATGAATCGCAATTGCTCTGCTGGCATATATTTCATGGTGGGATATTATGCAGAGCTCTTATTCATAATGCCATGATCACTAATTAATCGTTATTTATCACTTTTATGTGCTTTCTTTGATGTTGTCACGAATATCAGAGGAAATCCTAGCTAACATAAGGACGCGGCATGTTGTCTTTAGTAAAGAAATACACACTGCTATAAAATCAGTAGACCTGATCATATTGTACCTTTTCTTTAATAAATCAGAAATATTATTTGAAGTATTTGCCTCTCAGACACAGTTATTTGGATACAAGCTGTGTCGTCATCACATTCTCAATATGACAGTCTACTGGCCTAAGGTAGACAGTTTGGTTCTTGGGTCCGATAAAAGGCACGTTGCCCTCGAACTCAGTCAACAAATGTATATTGTTCATAAATATACAATTTCATATTTGCATTCCCTCTGCTTTCTCCCACTATGAAACTGCAAAAACCAAACTGTCTGCCTGAGGCCAGTAGGCTGAGGGCAGACAGTTTGATTCTGGGGTCCGACAAAACGCATTTTGTCCGAGAACATAGTCAATAAATGTTTTGTTAAACCTTTCATATAATTCTTTTTACAAACATAGTCATGGATTTTTACTCTCTTTAGTGAAGAAAACTCAGGTCCCTCACTGTTGAACAACTACTACGTGTGAAAATGAGATGAAGTTCCGCCCATTCTGTGACGTAATAGGTCCAACATCTTATCCACCCGTCCAACATCTCACTTAGTAGTCAAACAAAACATTAGAAATGTTAGACTTTTTTGTAAAGATTTGTATAGGAACAAATTCTTAAAAGTATAACAATCTTTGTTCATAACTTTCGTAGAGTTAGAGAAGAATCATCCCGAGAACATTAAGAATGCATGTTACTTTATATATGTTATTGTCATGTCCGAATCAGGCCAGAGTTGATATAGACAGAATAGTAATTTATTCTGCTGAAGAAACCAACTGAAGTTTTACTGTAAATTCTTACAGACCCTGATGTTCTACATGTAAAACTTGTAAAAAGTCATTGCATGTTTATTTAGGAACCACAGCTATCTTTATGTTAACGTAGAACCTACGTTGAATGACATCATAACTAATGAATGTGTTTAGCCTGTGCTAGATCCATTATGACGTCATAATTAATTCAATGTCACTTTTTCCCGTACTTTACAGCTTCAATAGAAATGGTAGAAACACTGCTTTTTGAAATTCACAGAATTCAATTCAAAATGAAATAAAATTAATTCAAATTATATATTTTTGGTTATAATGGTTTAATCTGGAATTAGAGAATCCTGTAGGCACTTTTTATTTACTAGATCTTGACCTTAATTAAGTCGACAAATCCAAGACTATCTTGTGTAATGAAATTACAATGTATAAAACTTACTGTAATAATGTGAATGGTATGCTATATGTAGCCATTTTGAAGGAATACAAAAATCCTAAGAAATCTGCAGTAGCCAACTAATATAATGGTGAAATGTATCTAAATCAAAGATGTACGTGTTGTAGATCGTGTGATCGTTTGTTCATTTTTGTGATATCATATATCTATCATGAATTGATGTGTATTCCTTTTCATAATTATATGTTACTGATTCATATTCTTGTGTGTTTAATTACAATTTTTCTATCAAATATATTTTAAAATAAAATGTACAAATTTTGGTAAACATTTTAGATCTGAAAGCATGTAATAATTAAATCCTGTGTAAGTGCAAAAAGGTCAAGAATATTAGCATCCGTAAATATCCTATCTCTAATTACTTAGAGGGGAAAGGTATATACTTTAATCACTTTTTGTTATCAATTGGGTATGTTCTTCATTATATTAAAGATTGAAAACATTGTGACAAAGACTTCTGTAAAATATTTACAAATGTAGGATGTAAAATTAACTAAAATAATTAGACTTCATTTGCCTTTTTTTAAATGTGGATTTATCCTTTATGTCAATTGAATAAGAAAGATTATTCTTGAAAATTATTGTTTAATATTGTTCAGTTAATAAAGTTTATAAACGACGATGTTTGAAGAGGTACTTTTGTGATTTTTCATTTTCTCCTCTTGAAAAGTATCCCTAAAATGTGTAGTCGCAGTATGTAATTACCATACCAAGTTTCACAGGCTGTACTAGATTTAAAAACAAGAAAACATATCATGATATTTTAACTGATTAATAAGCAAGTACCAATTTATCATTTTGATAAGTTTGAAAATCTTGTGACAAAGACTTTTCCGACATAGGTTCTACCTTAAAGAAAATTTCACGTATAGCCCATTTGAAATGAAGGGTATATTAGGGTGGCTGGTGCATTAACATGTTTATTATAAAGTCTATTCATAATCCCTATATAATCTATACAAGCGCAAACAGTTCATAACACTACATGTTCACTGGATTTGAGGCCGTATTCATTGCACTTGCAGCAGCATTGTGACGTCACAATCAACACCTCAAACAACGTTGTAAACTGGCTGTAACGGCCACATGCGGCGAGCTACGTATCTGAGCAGGAAAAATATCATACAAACCTATTGTAGGATTGTTTTTAAACATTTGGACTTCTTACACTGCGAAACTTTGAAAGGTAAACATAGAGGTGACAAACTGTCAAATTCGGACTATATAATAAATCAATTATGGAGTCTTTTGGTGTTGAATATGGTTTTTTATTAACCAGAAAAATATCCATAGTGACATCCGCTTCGCCTTGGTCAATATGTATATTTTTCTGGTGACTAACAAACCATATTCAACACCAAAAGACTTCATAATTGTACAATATTGTTGCTATCTGAGATTAAAGGTGTTAAGGATTTTCAATATTTTCCTTTATTCCATTTTACACTTAAATCAGAATGTTCTCCCACAATGACCCACATACTCGTATTCAATTAAATATTGACTTAAATTCTGTTATAAACTTTTAAGCTTTTCATTCCATATATTTAAATTATTTTTATATATTGATTTTAAACGATTCCTGTTGGAATTATGAATATTATCATCTTCTTTGACACAGTCGCTTGGAAAAATCTGTCGACACTTCAATGTGGACACTTGCAAAACCTCAGTCAGCATTTGTCTTATTCATACGAGGGCTGTTCAATAAAAAATAATGTCCTCGGTGCTTGAAAAGAAACAAAAGACGCTTTTCAATGATTTTGCCTTCGTTATTTTACTTATTAATCTCTTTTAAGTACAACGCATGTCCGTAACCTTTTTTATCCAATATCTGATTGATTTTAGAACTCATTTTTGGGTATGACCCTTGGTATACTGGAAAATGGCAGATCCAATGATTTCCTGGACTTGTTTCTTCCTTATCAAAGGTGTTTTTTTCAAGTTTGGAAATAGAAATAAGTCAAAAGGTCGAAGATCTGGCGAATATTGTTAATGTGAAAAAATATTTAACTATATGTGTATCCCGAAAACCCCTTTACTTTTCAGGGCGTGCAGGTTTGGACGCTGTCATGAAGAAATGTAATGTAGTGGATTCCTCATTCTTGGCCCTTCCTCTAATAAACGTTTCGATTTTTTTTGCAAAAAGTTGTTTCTAGTCTCATCCAGAAATTAAACTGTCTCCACGAATACGAATTTGAACAACAATACCACTAATATTTAAGAACATTGCATATAAATCTGTCTTTGTGCTCTTGCAATTCTTTGCTCTCTCCAGACCTTCCTTGTTTTTGTCAAGTACATCTTATGGTAAATTTTGTTTTGAGGATTTTAAGCAATAGATTCAATTCCATTATCTATTTGAATATCCAGAAAACGTGTATAACTCCAATTACTGATATTTTAAAATAATTGTGAAGACATTCATGCACACTGTCGTTTTCACTCATTTTTCAAAATATAGGTTGACCTTTGAGTACTAAGCTTTTTTAACCGTCAAACAAAACGTCTCTTAAAAACAGTGTGATGTGATGTCAATCAAATTTGCTATTTGTCTTAAAGTCAATCCTACATCATCAAGTATTTTTTGTTGAAATTTGGCAAACAGTGCATAAGTGTCATAATTTTTTGTTGGCAAGGACGGTACCCATTTTTGATGGCCATTATATAATTTTCAATCATTGAAATCCACCAGCTCATTTGTCTATAAAAAAGTTACTGGTTGCTGTAAATGTCACATATTTCAGTGAATATTTCTATGGGATTTTTAACACGTTTTACAGCAGCTTTGTTTAAGCTTTTATTTTCACTCTAGTTTACCGATTCTTTACCATTCATTTATAATGCAGTGTCTCGAAAAGCCCTTGTTTCCCAGCTTCTCACAATGAAACTATGTGGTGAAAAGTGGTAATGAACTGTTATAAATTCATTAAAGATTCAATTATGACAGAAAGCCAATTTTAATGTCATATGATATCTGTTGTATGTCATACAGTTCAGGACATTATTTATTGTACAGCCCTCGCAAATTGTATTTGCTGACAAGATCATGGTTTCGACCATAGAACTTACAATGTGATGATTTGAAACAAAACTGCGGATATTCTTGTGCAACTTCTTTGTCAATAAGGTACCTCGTTTTAAAAATTGTGCATACGCAAAGAGCATGCTCTCGCGTATCGAATCGACTGAGAGATTATGTATATCATAAACCTTGGTTAATTCTAAATAGATTATCATTAACGTTTTTTTTCAAGTAATATATCTAAATATGAAACAGATGTGTCAGACTCTTTGGTATCTTTCACTTTAGGCTCACCGAAATATTTTATATCGTATTGACATAAGAATGGAAATAAGCGTTGTGAATTGACAATATGTCCTCCATATATTTAAATGTCAAGTTGAATGCTACAGCAAGTGTTTTCTTCTTTTCACGTTTACGATATAGGACAATATCTGCTTCATATGGATACAGAAATAGGTCTGCCAATAATTGGTACCCACAAAAATATAGAGAGCGGGGTCGAGGGGCCGTCCCCCCCCCCCCCACCAAACACAACATATTTTACAGAAATAAAGAATACTATGGAATTTATCTTATAGTTTGTATAGATGTACTTTAAATGCTTGTGACCTTACAGAAACTTACTCTTTTCAGGATTTTTTATACTCCCCCAAGTTAAAAATGTTGGAATGTTTAGTTGTGCCTTCCCTTCCCCAGCCTGATATTGTTTCCGACAGGCAGTGGACTTTTCAGCATTGTCTGAGAATGAAACAAATGGAGACAACAAAAAGTATTCTTGATCAAAAGTCCATAAAACAATACAAATTAGGAGTAGAGCAAACAAGGACCGCGAAAACATCAGAGGTGGGATCAAGTGTACTCCTTGTCATGATAGGAAAAAATGTCAGTCAGCATTTGAATCAATGTTGAATTGTATTTGCTGATAAGGTCATTGTATCGACCATAGAACTTACGAAATTATGACTTTAAACGAGTCTGATGAAATTCTTGTTTCATCAACTTGATTGTCAATAATTAACCTCGTTGTAGAAATTGTTCTTACGTAGAGCATGCTCTTGCTTTTCGTTTAACCCGGTCTTGGCAGGTGGTTTCAGCAGCGGATGCTCACCTGGCATCAGTGGGACCTGGGTTCAAATACAACATTAGGATTGTTGACTCAAATGTATTTTAGAACACTAGGATCAAATCAAATCCTTATCTTCGTATACTTTCTGTAGTTTGTTAAAATCGTAAAGGACAAATCGCACCACATGTGGTGTTATTTTAAAAACAAATCTTTAAGTTTTATCAGTCAAATTCGGACTTATTTTTCTCCTGATATTACAATGCAGGATATGCAACTTGACCCGCTGCGATTAACCGATCATAGACTTTTGGGTGTATTTGAATCTCAAGATTAGTATTAATCAATAAGGACAAACATGTCAATTCTAATAGAGTTAGTTTGCCTGATTTTGTACGATTATTGGTCATGTATATTATTAAAAATAACCTGCTTTAATGTTGTATCATTTTGCGATGTAATTTCAATCTAAAGAATTGTCTTTCCCTTTGCAATAATGATCATGCCATAAAATATTTTAAATTTTCCAATATAGTGACCAATAATCCTACAAAATCAGGTAAATGTTTTTGAATAAAATGAGGGCCATCTTAGCAGAATCAGTCTAGAGTAGACCGAAGATATACCATATACACTGTGTTGTTAGGTATGCTTAGTCAATAAAGAAACTAGAACGTATGATACAGTACACAGAAAACACTTATTTCATGACTACGATGTAAACATTCTAACTGTTATCTCGAAGTACGTGGAAAGACCTCATTCCATTTTGTTTAAAAATATTGACATACTTTCGCCTATAATCAAACATATTTCAGAAGAAATCTTAATTGAAGTTTTGACTGTCACGGATTTTGCATGCATTTTACACGTTTTCCAGAATCAAAACATGAAGGTCTGTGAAGAGAATAGAGAGTACATGGGGAATTGTTGCCCGAGGCCTGTAACACGACTGCGGTACACTGCTCTTGTCATTATTGAACTGCTCTAAGACTGGAACAGGACAGTCCTTTAACTGCTTTCTGACAGCTTTGGTCTGGTTTGAATTTTATTTCAGAAATGCTAGATGACCTATCTATACTATTCTTGTGTAGATACTGTAGAAGTATACCGGTTGTAAATATGAACGCTATGTACGCTGCGGGTCACGTTTTTCACGGAAACTTGTCCTATCTTACTAAAAAAAATACATGTTCGTCATATAGTGAGAGTCTTAGAAAGTACCGCATTTTACTACCCGCGGATTAATCAGGTAGATTCCTTTTATAACCCCTTGGATGAAAATTATGTTTTTAGATGGACACTACCATTCATGTTTATTATGCTGCATACATGCTGATGTTGAGCGCTTCGATTAAATTTAAGAACAAGTGCACTCCGAGATAAATTAACACTGCAAGAATGCTTAATCATAAAAGCAGACTACTGGGGGTCGTAACATAAAGGTTA